>NC_083453.1:19720159-19722659 GCF_020745735.1 Hemiscyllium ocellatum | reverse complement strand
TGTGTGTGTGAGAGAGACACAGTCTGTGTAGGTGTGTGTGTGTGAGAGAGACACAGTCAGTGTAGGTGTGTGTGTGTGAGAGACACACAGTCTCTGTGTGTGTGTGTGAGAGACACACAGTCTCTGTGTGTGTGTGTGAGAGACACACAGTCTCTGTGTGTGTGTGTGAGAGAGACACAGTCTGTGTAGGTGTGTGTGTGAGAGAGAGACACAGTCTGTGTAGGTGTGTGTGTGAGAGAGACACACAGTCTCTGTGTGTGTGTGAGAGAGAGACACACAGTCTCTGTGTGTGTGTGTGTGAGAGACACACAGTCTCTGTGTGTGTGTGTGAGAGAGACACACAGTCTGTGTGTGTATGTGTGAGAGAGACACACAGTCTGTGTGTGTGTGTGTGAGAGAGACACAGTCTGTGTAGGTGTGTGTGTGAGAGAGAGACACAGTCTGTGTAGGTGTGTGTGTGAGAGAGACACACAGTCTCTGTGTGTGTGTGAGAGAGAGACACACAGTCTCTGTGTGTGTGTGTGTGAGAGACACACAGTCTCTGTGTGTGTGTGTGAGAGAGACACACAGTCTGTGTGTGTATGTGTGAGAGAGACACACAGTCTGTGTGTGTGTGTGTGAGAGAGACACACAGTCTGTGTGTGTGTGTGTGAGAGAGACACACAGTCTGTGTGTGTGTGTGTGAGAGAGACACACAGTCTGTGTGTGTGTGTGTGTGAGAGACACACAGTCTGTGTGTGTGTGTGAGAGAGACACACAGTCTGTGTGTGTGTGTGAGAGAGACACACAGTCTGTGTGTGTGTGTGTGAGAGAGACACACAGTCTGTGTGTGTGTGTGTGAGAGAGACACACAGTCTGTGTGTGTGTGTGTGAGAGAGACACACAGTCTGTGTGTGTGTGAGAGAGACACACAGTCTGTGTGTGTGAGAGAGACACACAGTCTGTGTGTGTGTGAGAGAGACACACAGTCTGTGTGTGTGTGTGTGAGAGAGACACACAGTCTGTGTGTGTGTGTGTGAGAGAGACACACAGTCTGTGTGTGTGTGTGTGAGAGAGACACACAGTCTGTGTGTGTGTGTGAGAGAGAGACACACAGTCTGTGTGTGTGTGTGAGAGAGACACACAGTCTGTGTGTGTGTGTGAGAGAGACACACAGTCTGTGTGTGTGTGTGTGAGAGAGAGACACAGTCTGTGTGTGTGTGTGTGTGTGAGAGAGAGACACAGTCTGTGTGTGTGTGTGTGTGAGAGAGAGACACAGTCTGTGTGTGTGTGTGTGAGAGACACACAGTCTGTGTGTGTGTGTGTGTGTGAGAGAGACACAGTCTGTGTGTGTGTGTGTGTGAGAGAGAGACACAGTCTGTGTGTGTGTGTGTGTGTGAGAGAGAGACACAGTCTGTGTGTGTGTGTGTGAGAGACACACAGTCTGTGTGTGTGTGTGTGTGAGAGAGACACAGTCTGTGTGTGTGTGTGTGTGAGAGAGACACACAGTCTGTGTGTGTGTGTGTGTGTGTGTGTGAGAGAGACACACAGTCTGTGTGTGTGTGTGAGAGAGACACACAGTCTGTGTGTGTGTGTGTGAGAGACACACAGTCTGTGTGTGTGTGTGAGAGACACACAGTCTGTGTGTGTGTGTGAGAGAGACACAGTCTCTGTGTGTGTGTGTGAGAGAGACACAGTCTCTGTGTGTGTGTGTGAGAGAGACACACAGTCTGTGTGTGTGTGTGAGAGAGACACAGTCTGTGTGTGTGTGTGTGTGTGAGAGACTCACAGTCTCTGTGTGTGTGTGAGACACACAGTCTGTGTGTGTGTGTGTGTGAGAGAGACACAGTCTGTGTGTGTGTGAGAGAGACACAGTCTGTGTGTGTGTGAGAGAGACACAGTCTGTGTGTGTGTGTGTGTGTGTGTGAGAGACACACAGTCTGTGTGTGTGTGTGTGAGAGACACACAGTCTGTGTGTGTGTGTGTGAGAGACACACAGTCTGTGTGTGTGTGTGAGAGACACACAGTCTGTGTGTGTGTGTGTGAGAGACACACAGTCTGTGTGTGTGTGTGTGAGAGACACACAGTCTGTGTGTGTGTGTGTGAGAGACACACAGTCTGTGTAGGTGTGTGTGTGTGAGAGACACACAGTCTGTGTGTGTGTGTGTGTGAGAGAGACACACAGTCTCTGTGTGTGTGTGAGACACACAGTCTGTGTGTGTGTGTGTGTGAGAGAGACACAGTCTGTGTGTGTGTGAGAGAGACACAGTCTGTGTGTGTGTGAGAGAGACACAGTCTGTGTGTGTGTGAGAGAGACACAGTCTGTGTGTGTGTGTGTGAGAGACACACAGTCTGTGTGTGTGTGTGTGAGAGACACACAGTCTGTGTGTGTGTGTGTGAGAGACACACAGTCTGTGTGTGTGTGTGTGAGAGACACACAGTCTGTGTGTGTGTGTGTGAGAGACACACAGTCTGTGTGTGTGTGTGTGAGAGACACACAGTCTGTGTGTGTGTGTGTGTG
>NC_083453.1:19700159-19712659 GCF_020745735.1 Hemiscyllium ocellatum | reverse complement strand
TCTGTGTGTGTGTGTGAGAGAGACACAGTCTGTGTGTGTGTGTGAGAGAGACACAGTCTGTGTGTGTGTGTGAGAGAGACACACAATGTGTGTGTGTGTGAGAGAGACACACAATGTGTGTGTGTGTGAGAGAGACACACAATGTGTGTGTGTGTGAGAGAGACACACAATGTGTGTGTGTGTGAGAGAGACACACAATGTGTGTGAGTGTGAGAGAGACACACAATGTGTGTGAGTGTGTGAGAGAGACAGTCTGTGTGTGTGTGAGTGTGAGAGAGAGACACAGTCTGTGTGTGTGTGTGTGAGAGAGAGAGACACAGTCTGTGTGTGTGTGAGAGAGACACAGTCTGTGTGTGTGTGTGAGAGAGACACAGTCTGTGTGTGTGTGTGAGAGAGACACAGTCTGTGTGTGTGTGTGAGAGAGACACAGTCTGTGTGTGTGTGTGAGAGAGACACACAATGTGTGTGTGTGTGAGAGAGACACACAATGTGTGTGAGTGTGAGAGAGACACACAATGTGTGTGAGTGTGTGAGAGAGACACAGTCTGTGTGTGTGTGTGTGTGAGTGTGTGTGTGAGAGAGACACAGTCTGTGTGTGTGTGTGAGAGAGACACAGTCTGTGTGTGTGTGAGAGAGAGACACAGTCTGTGTGTGTGTGAGAGAGAGACACACAGTCTGTGTGTGTGTGAGAGAGAGACACACAGTCTGTGTGTGTGTGAGAGAGAGACACACAGTCTGTGTGTGTGTGAGAGAGAGACACACAGTCTGTGTGTGTGTGAGAGAGAGACACACAGTCTGTGTGTGTGTGAGAGAGAGACACACAGTCTGTGTGTGTGTGAGAGAGAGACACACAGTCTGTGTGTGTGTGAGAGAGAGACACACAGTCTGTGTGTGTGTGAGAGAGAGACACACAGTCTGTGTGTGTGTGAGAGAGAGACACACAGTCTGTGTGTGTGTGAGAGAGAGACACACAGTCTGTGTGTGTGTGAGAGAGAGACACACAGTCTGTGTGTGTGTGAGAGAGAGACACACAGTCTGTGTGTGTGTGTGAGAGAGACACACAGTCTGTGTGTGTGTGTGAGAGAGACACACAGTCTGTGTGTGTGTGTGAGAGAGACACACAGTCTGTGTGTGTGTGTGAGAGAGACACACAGTCTGTGTGTCTGTGTGTGTGTGTGTGAGAGACACACAGTCTGTGTGTCTGTGTGTGTGAGAGAGAGACACACAGTCTGTGTGTCTGTGTGTGTGAGAGAGAGACACACAGTCTGTGTGTGTGTGTGTGAGAGAGACACACAGTCTGTGTGTGTGTGTGTGAGAGAGACACACAGTCTGTGTGTGTGTGTGAGAGAGACACACAGTCTGTGTGTGTGTGTGTGTGTGTGTGAGAGACACACAGTCTGTGTGTCTGTGTGTGTGAGAGAGAGACACACAGTCTGTGTGTGTGTGTGTGTGAGAGAGACACACAGTCTGTGTGTGTGTGTGAGAGAGACACACAGTCTGTGTGTGTGTGTGAGAGAGACACACAGTCTGTGTGTGTGTGTGAGAGAGACACACAGTCTGTGTGTGTGTGTGAGAGAGACACACAGTCTGTGTGTGTGTGTGAGAGAGAGACACACAGTCTGTGTGTGTGTGTGAGAGAGACACACAGTCTGTGTGTGTGTGTGAGAGAGACACACAGTCTGTGTGTGTGTGTGAGAGAGACACACAGTCTGTGTGTGTGTGTGTGAGAGAGACACACAGTCTGTGTGTGTGTGTGAGAGAGACACACAGTCTGTGTGTGTGTGTGAGAGAGACACACAGTCTGTGTGTGTGTGTGAGAGAGACACACAGTCTGTGTGTGTGTGTGAGAGAGACACACAGTCTGTGTGTGTGTGTGAGAGAGAGACACACAGTCTGTGTGTGTGTGTGAGAGAGAGACACACAGTCTGTGTGTGTGTGTGTGTGTGAGAGAGACACACAGTCTGTGTGTGTGTGTGTGAGAGAGACACACAGTCTGTGTGTGTGTGTGTGTGAGAGAGACACACAGTCTGTGTGTGTGTGTGAGAGAAACACACAGTCTGTGTATGTGAGAGAGACACACAATCTGTGTGTGAGAGAGACACACAGTCTCTGTGTGTGTGTGTGTGTGAGAGAGACACAGTCTGTGTGTGTGTGTGTGAGAGAGACACAGTCTGTGTGTGTGTGTGAGAGAGACACAGTCTGTGTGTGTGTGTGAGAGAGACACAGTCTGTGTGTGTGTGTGAGAGAGACACAGTCTGTGTGTGTGTGTGAGAGACACACAATCTGTGTGTGTGTGTGAGAGAGACACACAATCTGTGTGTGTGAGAGTGTGAGAGAGAGACACAGTCTGTGGGTGTGTGTGTGTGTGAGAGAGAGACACAGTCTGTGTGGGTGTGTGTGAGAGACACAGTCTGTGTGTGTGTGTGAGAGAGAGAGAGACACAGTCTGTGTAGGTGTGTGTGCGTGAGAGAGACACAGTCTGTGTAGGTGTGTGTGCGTGAGAGAGACACAGTCTGTGTAGGTGTGTGTGTGAGAGAGACACAGTCTGTGTAGGTGTGTGTGTGAGAGAGACACACAGTCTGTGTGTGTGTGAGAGAGAGACACACAATCTGTGTGTGTGTGTGTGTGTGTGAGAAACACACAGTCTGTGTGTGTGAGAGAGACACACAGTCTGTGTGTGTGTGTGTGAGAGAGACACAGTCTCTGTGTGTGTGTGAGAGAGAGACACACAGTCTCTGTGTGTGTGTGAGAGAGAGACACACAATCTGTGTGGGTGTGTGTGTGTGAGAGAGAGAGACACACAGTCTGTGTGCGTGTGTGTGTGAGAGAGAGAGACACACAATCTGTGTGTGTGTGAGTGTGAGAGAGACACACAATCTGTGTGTGTGTGAGAGAGACACACAGTCTGTGTGTGTGTGAGAGAGACACACAGTCTGTGTGTGTGTGAGAGAGACACACAGTCTGTGTGTGTGTGAGAGAGACACACAGTCTGTGTGTGTGTGAGAGAGACACACAGTCTGTGTGTGTGTGAGAGAGACACACAGTCTGTGTGTGTGTGAGAGAGACACACAGTCTGTGTGTGTGTGTGTGAGAGAGACACACAGTCTGTGTGTGTGTGTGTGAGAGAGACACACAGTCTGTGTGTGTGTGAGAGAGACACACAGTCTGTGTGTGTGTGAGAGAGACACACAGTCTGTGTGTGTGTGAGAGAGACACACAGTCTGTGTGTGTGTGAGAGAGACACACAGTCTGTGTGTGTGTGAGAGAGACACACAGTCTGTGTGTGTGTGAGAGAGACACACAGTCTGTGTGTGTGTGAGAGAGACACACAGTCTGTGTGTGTGTGAGAGAGACACAGTCTGTGTGTGTGTGAGAGAGACACACAGTCTGTGTGTGTGTGAGAGAGACACACAGTCTGTGTGTGTGTGAGAGAGACACACAGTCTGTGTGTGTGTGAGAGAGACACACAGTCTGTGTGTGTGTGAGAGAGACACACAGTCTGTGTGTGTGTGAGAGAGACACACAGTCTGTGTGTGTGTGAGAGAGACACACAGTCTGTGTGTGTGTGAGTGTGTGAGAGAGACACAGTCTGTGTGTGTGTGAGAGAGAGACACAGTCTGTGTGTGTGTGAGAGAGAGACACAGTCTGTGTGTGTGTGAGAGAGAGACACAGTCTGTGTGTGTGTGAGTGTGTGAGAGAGACACACAGTCTGTGTGTGTGTGAGAGAGAGACACAGTCTGTGTGTGTGTGTGTGAGAGAGAGACACACAATCTGTGTGTGTGTGAGTGTGAGAGAGACACACAATCTGTGTGTGTGTGAGTGTGAGAGAGACACACAATCTGTGTGTGTGTGTGTGAGAGAGAGAGACACAGTCTGTGTGGGTGTGTGTGAGAGAGAGAGAGACACAATCTGTGTAGGTGTGTGTGTGAGAGAGAGACACAGTCTGTGTGTGTGAGAGAGAGACACAGTCTGTGTGTGTGTGTGAGAGACACAGTCTGTGTGTGTGTGTGTGAGAGACACAGTCTGTGTGTGTGTGTGTGAGAGACACAGTCTGTGTGTGTGTGTGTGTGAGAGACACAGTCTGTGTGTGTGAGAGAGAGACACAGTCTGTGTGTGTGTGAGAGAGACACAGTCTGTGTGTGTGAGAGAGAGACACAGTCTGTGTGTGTGTGAGAGAGACACAGTCTGTGTGTGTGTGAGAGAGACACACAGTCTGTGTGTGTGTGAGTGTGTGAGAGAGACACACAGTCTGTGTGTGTGTGAGAGAGACACACAGTCTGTGTGTGTGTGAGAGAGACACACAGTCTGTGTGTGTGTGAGAGAGACACACAGTCTGTGTGTGTGTGAGAGAGACACACAGTCTGTGTGTGTGTGTGAGAGAGACACACAGTCTGTGTGTGTGTGTGAGAGAGACACACAGTCTGTGTGTGTGTGTGTGAGAGAGACACACAGTCTGTGTGTGTGTGTGAGAGAGACACACAGTCTGTGTGTGTGTGTGAGAGAGACACACAGTCTGTGTGTGTGTGTGAGAGAGACACACAGTCTGTGTGTGTGTGTGAGAGAGAGACACACAGTCTGTGTGTGTGTGTGAGAGAGAGACACACAGTCTGTGTGTGTGTGTGTGTGAGAGAGACACACAGTCTGTGTGTGTGTGTGTGTGAGAGAGACACACAGTCTGTGTGTGTGTGTGAGAGAAACACACAGTCTGTGTATGTGAGAGAGACACACAGTCTCTGTGTGTGTGTGTGTGTGAGAGAGACACAGTCTGTGTGTGTGTGTGTGAGAGAGACACAGTCTGTGTGTGTGTGTGAGAGAGACACAGTCTGTGTGTGTGTGTGAGAGAGACACAGTCTGTGTGTGTGTGTGTGAGAGACACACAATCTGTGTGTGTGTGTGAGAGAGACACACAATCTGTGTGTGTGTGAGTGTGAGAGAGACACACAATCTGTGTGTGTGTGAGTGTGAGAGAGACACACAATCTGTGTGTGTGTGTGTGAGAGAGAGAGACACAGTCTGTGTGGGTGTGTGTGAGAGAGAGAGAGACACAATCTGTGTAGGTGTGTGTGTGAGAGAGAGACACAGTCTGTGTGTGTGAGAGAGAGACACAGTCTGTGTGTGTGTGTGAGAGACACAGTCTGTGTGTGTGTGTGTGAGAGACACAGTCTGTGTGTGTGTGTGTGAGAGACACAGTCTGTGTGTGTGTGTGTGAGAGACACAGTCTGTGTGTGTGTGTGTGTGAGAGACACAGTCTGTGTGTGTGAGAGAGAGACACAGTCTGTGTGTGTGTGAGAGAGACACAGTCTGTGTGTGTGTGAGAGAGACACACAGTCTGTGTGTGTGTGAGTGTGTGAGAGAGACACACAGTCTGTGTGTGTGTGAGAGAGAGACACAGTCTGTGTGTGTGTGAGAGAGACACACAGTCTGTGTGTGTGTGAGAGAGACACACAGTCTGTGTGTGTGTGTGAGAGAGACACACAGTCTGTGTGTGTGTGTGAGAGAGACACACAGTCTGTGTGTGTGTGTGTGAGAGAGACACACAGTCTGTGTGTGTGTGTGAGAGAGACACACAGTCTGTGTGTGTGTGTGAGAGAGACACACAGTCTGTGTGTGTGTGTGAGAGAGACACACAGTCTGTGTGTGTGTGTGAGAGAGAGACACACAGTCTGTGTGTGTGTGTGAGAGAGAGACACACAGTCTGTGTGTGTGTGTGTGTGAGAGAGACACACAGTGTGTGTGTGTGTGTGTGTGAGAGAGACACACAGTCTGTGTGTGTGTGTGAGAGAAACACACAGTCTGTGTATGTGAGAGAGACACACAATCTGTGTGTGAGAGAGACACACAGTCTCTGTGTGTGTGTGTGTGTGAGAGAGACACAGTCTGTGTGTGTGTGTGTGAGAGAGACACAGTCTGTGTGTGTGTGTGAGAGAGACACAGTCTGTGTGTGTGTGTGAGAGAGACACAGTCTGTGTGTGTGTGTGTGAGAGACACACAATCTGTGTGTGTGTGTGAGAGAGACACACAATCTGTGTGTGTGAGAGTGTGAGAGAGAGACACAGTCTGTGGGTGTGTGTGTGTGTGAGAGAGAGACACAGTCTGTGTGGGTGTGTGTGAGAGACACAGTCTGTGTGTGTGTGTGAGAGAGAGAGAGACACAGTCTGTGTAGGTGTGTGTGCGTGAGAGAGACACAGTCTGTGTAGGTGTGTGTGCGTGAGAGAGACACAGTCTGTGTAGGTGTGTGTGTGAGAGAGACACACAGTCTGTGTGTGTGTGAGAGAGAGACACACAATCTGTGTGTGTGTGTGTGTGTGTGAGAAACACACAGTCTGTGTGTGTGAGAGAGACACACAGTCTGTGTGTGTGTGTGTGAGAGAGACACAGTCTCTGTGTGTGTGTGAGAGAGAGACACACAGTCTCTGTGTGTGTGTGAGAGAGAGACACACAATCTGTGTGGGTGTGTGTGTGTGAGAGAGAGAGACACACAGTCTGTGTGCGTGTGTGTGTGAGAGAGAGAGAGACACACAATCTGTGTGTGTGTGAGTGTGAGAGAGACACACAATCTGTGTGTGTGTGAGAGAGACACACAGTCTGTGTGTGTGTGAGAGAGACACACAGTCTGTGTGTGTGTGAGAGAGACACACAGTCTGTGTGTGTGTGAGAGAGACACACAGTCTGTGTGTGTGTGAGAGAGACACACAGTCTGTGTGTGTGTGAGAGAGACACACAGTCTGTGTGTGTGTGTGTGAGAGAGACACACAGTCTGTGTGTGTGTGTGTGAGAGAGACACACAGTCTGTGTGTGTGTGAGAGAGACACACAGTCTGTGTGTGTGTGAGAGAGACACACAGTCTGTGTGTGTGTGAGAGAGACACACAGTCTGTGTGTGTGTGAGAGAGACACACAGTCTGTGTGTGTGTGAGAGAGACACACAGTCTGTGTGTGTGTGAGAGAGACACACAGTCTGTGTGTGTGTGAGAGAGACACACAGTCTGTGTGTGTGTGAGAGAGACACACAGTCTGTGTGTGTGTGAGAGAGACACACAGTCTGTGTGTGTGTGAGAGAGACACAGTCTGTGTGTGTGTGAGAGAGACACACAGTCTGTGTGTGTGTGAGAGAGACACACAGTCTGTGTGTGTGTGAGAGAGACACACAGTCTGTGTGTGTGTGAGAGAGACACACAGTCTGTGTGTGTGTGAGAGAGACACACAGTCTGTGTGTGTGTGAGAGAGACACACAGTCTGTGTGTGTGTGAGTGTGTGAGAGAGACACAGTCTGTGTGTGTGTGAGAGAGAGACACAGTCTGTGTGTGTGTGAGAGAGAGACACAGTCTGTGTGTGTGTGAGTGTGTGAGAGAGACACACAGTCTGTGTGTGTGTGAGAGAGAGACACAGTCTGTGTGTGTGTGTGTGAGAGAGAGACACACAATCTGTGTGTGTGTGAGTGTGAGAGAGACACACAATCTGTGTGTGTGTGAGTGTGAGAGAGACACACAATCTGTGTGTGTGTGTGTGAGAGAGAGAGACACAGTCTGTGTGGGTGTGTGTGAGAGAGAGAGAGACACAATCTGTGTAGGTGTGTGTGTGAGAGAGAGACACAGTCTGTGTGTGTGAGAGAGAGACACAGTCTGTGTGTGTGTGTGAGAGACACAGTCTCTGTGTGTGTGTGTGAGAGACACAGTCTGTGTGTGTGTGTGTGAGAGACACAGTCTGTGTGTGTGTGTGTGAGAGACACAGTCTGTGTGTGTGTGTGTGTGAGAGACACAGTCTGTGTGTGTGTGTGAGAGACACAGTCTGTGTGTGTGTGTGTGAGAGAGAGACACAGTCTGTGTGTGTGTGTGTGAGAGAGAGACACAGTCTGTGTGTGTGAGAGAGAGACACAGTCTGTGTGTGTGTGAGAGAGACACAGTCTGTGTGTGTGTGAGAGAGACACACAGTCTGTGTGTGTGTGAGTGTGTGAGAGAGACACACAGTCTGTGTGTGTGTGAGAGAGACACACAGTCTGTGTGTGTGTGAGAGAGACACACAGTCTGTGTGTGTGTGAGAGAGACACACAGTCTGTGTGTGTGTGTGAGAGAGACACACAGTCTGTGTGTGTGTGTGAGAGAGACACACAGTCTGTGTGTGTGTGTGTGAGAGAGACACACAGTCTGTGTGTGTGTGTGAGAGAGACACACAGTCTGTGTGTGTGTGTGAGAGAGACACACAGTCTGTGTGTGTGTGTGAGAGAGACACACAGTCTGTGTGTGTGTGTGAGAGAGAGACACACAGTCTGTGTGTGTGTGTGAGAGAGAGACACACAGTCTGTGTGTGTGTGTGTGTGAGAGAGACACACAGTCTGTGTGTGTGTGTGTGTGAGAGAGACACACAGTCTGTGTGTGTGTGTGAGAGAAACACACAGTCTGTGTGTGTGTGTGTGAGAGACACAGTCTGTGTGTGTGTGTGTGTGAGAGACACAGTCTGTGTGTGTGTGTGAGAGACACAGTCTGTGTGTGTGTGTGTGAGAGAGAGACACAGTCTGTGTGTGTGTGTGTGAGAGAGAGACACAGTCTGTGTGTGTGAGAGAGAGACACAGTCTGTGTGTGTGTGAGAGAGACACAGTCTGTGTGTGTGTGAGAGAGACACACAGTCTGTGTGTGTGTGAGTGTGTGAGAGAGACACACAGTCTGTGTGTGTGTGAGAGAGACGCACAGTCTGTGTGTGTGTGAGAGAGACGCACAGTCTGTGTGTGTGTGAGAGAGACACACAGTCTGTGTGTGTGTGAGAGAGAGACACAGTCTGTGTGTGTGTGAGAGAGACACACAGTCTGTGTGTGTGTGAGAGAGACACACAGTCTGTGTGTGTGTGAGAGAGACACACAGTCTGTGTGTGTGTGAGAGAGACACACAGTCTGTGTGTGTGTGAGACACACAATCTGTGTGTGTGTGTGTGTGAGAGACACACAGTCTGTGTGTGTGTGAGAGAGACACACAGTCTGTGTGTGTGTGTGAGTGTGTGAGAGAGACACACAGTCTGTGTGTGTGTGAGAGAGACACACAGTCTGTGTGTGTGTGTGTGTGTGTGTGTGAGAGAGACACACAGTCTGTGTGTGTGTGAGAGAGACACAGTCTGTGTGTGTGTGAGAGAGACACAGTCTGTGTGTGTGTGAGAGAGAGACACAGTCTGTGTGTGTGTGAGAGAGACACACAATCTGTGTGTGTGTGAGTGTGAGAGAGACACAATCTGTGTGAGTGTGAGAGAGACACACAATCTGTGTGTGTGTGTGTGAGAGAGAGAGACACAGTCTGTGTGGGTGTGTGTGAGAGAGAGAGAGACACAGTCTGTGTAGGTGTGTGTGTGAGAGAGAGACACAGTCTGTGTGTGTGAGAGAGAGACACAGTCTGTGTGTGTGTGTGTGTGAGAGACACAGTCTGTGTGTGTGTGTGAGAGACACAGTCTGTGTGTGTGAGAGAGAGACACAGTCTGTGTGTGTGAGAGAGAGACACAGTCTGTGTGTGTGTGAGAGAGACACACAGTCTGTGTGTGTGTGAGTGTGTGAGAGAGACACACAGTCTGTGAGTGTGTGAGAGAGACACACAGTCTGTGTGTGTGTGAGAGAGACACACAGTCTGTGTGTGTGTGAGAGAGAGACACAGTCTGTGTGTGTGTGAGAGAGAGACACACAGTCTGTGTGTGTGTGAGAGAGAGACACACAGTCTGTGTGTGTGTGAGAGAGAGACACACAGTCTGTGTGTGTGTGAGAGAGACACACAGTCTGTGTGTGTGTGTGTGAGAGAGACACACAGTCTGTGTGTGTGTGAGAGAGACACAGTCTGTGTGTGTGTGTGAGAGAGACACAGTCTGTGTGTGAGTGTGAGAGAGACACACAATCTGTGTGTGTGTGAGTGTGAGAGAGACACACAATCTGTGTGTGAGAGAGAGACACACAATCTGTGTGTGTGTGTGTGAGAGAGAGACACACAATCTGTGTGTGTGTGTGTGTGTGTGAGAGAGAAACACACAGTCTGTGTGTGTGAGAGAGAAACACACAGTCTGTGTGTGTGAGAGAGAAACACACAGTCTGTGTGTGTGTGTGAGAGAGAGACACACAGTCTGTGTGTGTGTGAGAGAGAGACACACAGTCTGTGTGTGTGTGAGAGAGAGACACACAGTCTGTGTGTGTGTGTGTGTGTGTGTGAGAAACACACAGTCTGTGTGTGTGAGAGAGACACACAGTCTGTGTGTGTGAGAGAGACACACAGTCTGTGTGTGTGAGAGAGAGACACTGTGTGTGTGAGAGAGACACACAGTCTGTGTGTGTGAGAGAGACACACAGTCTGTGTGTGTGAGAGAGACACACAGTCTGTGTGTGTGAGAGAGACACACAGTCTGTGTGTGTGAGAGAGACACACAGTCTGTGTGTGTGAGAGAGACACACAGTCTGTGTGTGTGAGAGAGACACACAGTCTCTGTGTGTGTGTGTGTGTGAGAGAGACACACAGTCTGTGTGTGTGAGAGAGACACAGTCTGTGTGTGTGAGAGAGAGACACAGTCTGTGTGTGTGAGAGAGAGACACAGTCTGTGTGTGTGAGAGAGACACACAGTCTGTGTGTGTGTGTGTGAGAGAGAGACACACAGTCTGTGTGTGTGTGTGAGAGAGAGACACACAGTCTGTGTGTGTGTGTGAGTGTGTGTGTGTGTGTGTGAGAAACACACAGTCTGTGTGTGTGAGAGAGACACACAGTCTGTGTGTGTGAGAGAGACACACAGTCTGTGTGTGTGAGAGAGACACACAGTCTGTGTGTGTGAGAGAGACACACAGTCTCTGTGTGTGTGTGTGTGAGAGAGACACACAGTCTGTGTGTGTGAGAGAGACACACAGTCTGTGTGTGTGAGAGAGACACACAGTCTGTGTGTGTGAGAGAGACACACAGTCTGTGTGTGTGAGAGAGACACACAGTCTGTGTGTGTGAGAGAGACACACAGTCTCTGTGTGTGTGTGTGTGAGAGAGAGACACACAGTCTCTGTGTGTGTGTGTGTGAGAGAGAGACACACAGTCTCTGTGTGTGTGAGAGAGAGACACACAGTCTGTGTGTGTGTGTGTGTGTGTGTGTGTGAGAAACACACAGTCTGTGTGTGTGAGAGAGACACACAGTCTGTGTGTGTGAGAGAGACACACAGTCTGTGTGTGTGAGAGAGACACACAGTCTGTGTGTGTGAGAGAGACACACAGTCTGTGTGTGTGAGAGAGACACACAGTCTGTGTGTGTGAGAGAGACACACAGTCTGTGTGTGTGAGAGAGACACACAGTCTGTGTGTGTGAGAGAGACACACAGTCTGTGTGTGTGAGAGAGACACACAGTCTGTGTGTGTGAGAGAGACACACAGTCTCTGTGTGTGAGAGAGACACACAGTCTCTGTGTGTGAGAGAGACACACAGTCTCTGTGTGTGTGTGTGTGTGAGAGAGACACACAGTCTGTGTGTGTGAGAGAGACACACAGTCTCTGTGTGTGAGAGAGACACACAGTCTCTGTGTGTGTGTGTGTGAGAGAGACACACAGTCTGTGTGTGTGAGAGAGACACACAGTCTGTGTGTGTGAGAGAGACACACAGTCTGTGTGTGTGAGAGAGACACACAGTCTGTGTGTGTGAGAGAGACACACAGTCTGTGTGTGTGAGAGAGACACACAGTCTGTGTGTGTGAGAGAGACACACAGTCTGTGTGTGTGAGAGAGACACACAGTCTGTGTGTGTGAGAGAGACACACAGTCTGTGTGTGTGAGAGAGACACACAGTCTGTGTGTGTGAGAGAGACACACAGTCTGTGTGTGTGAGAGAGACACACAGTCTGTGTGTGTGAGAGAGACACACAGTCTGTGTGTGTGAGAGAGACACACAGTCTGTGTGTGTGAGAGAGACACACAGTCTGTGTGTGTGAGAGAGACACACAGTCTGTGTGTGTGTGAGAGAGACACACAGTCTGTGTGTGTGAGAGAGACACACAATCTGTGTGTGTGTGAGAGAGAGACACACAATCTGTGTGTGTGTGAGAGAGAGACACACAATCTGTGTGTGTGTGAGAGAGAGACACACAATCTGTGTGTGTGTGAGAGAGAGACACACAATCTGTGTGTGTGTGAGAGAGAGACACACAATCTGTGTGTGTGTGTGAGAGAGACACACAATCTGTGTGTGTGTGTGAGAGAGACACACAATCTGTGTGTGTGTGTGTGAGAGAGACACACAATCTGTGTGTGTGTGTGTGAGAGAGACACACAGTCTGTGTGTGTGTGAGTCTGAGAGAGACACACAGTCTGTGTGTGTGTGAGTCTGAGAGAGACACACAGTCTGTGTGTGTGTGTGTGAGAGAGAGACACACAGTCTGTGTACGTGTGTGTGTGTGTGTGAGAGAGAGAGACACACAGTCTGTGTGGGTGTGTGTAAGAGAGAGACAGACACAGTCTGTGTGTGTGTGTGTGAGAGAGAGACACACAGTCTGTGTACGTGTGTGTGTGTGTGTGAGAG
>NC_083453.1:19257966-19259374 GCF_020745735.1 Hemiscyllium ocellatum | reverse complement strand
ATCTCACTCAGTCACACATACACACACACACACTCTCACCCAGTCTCTCTCTCACACACACACACACACAAACTCACCCAGCCACACACACACACAATCTCACCAGTCACACACACACACACAATCTCACCCACACACACAATCTCACCCAGTCACACACAATCTCACCCAGTCACACACACACTCACCACACACACACACACAATCTCACTCAGTCTCACACACACACAATCTCACCCAGCCACATACACACACAATCTCACCCAGTCACGCACAATCTCACCCAGTCTCACACACACACACACAATCTCACTCAGTCTCACACACACACACACACACAATCTCACTCAGTCTCTCTCACACACACACACACACACACACAATCTCACTCAGTCTCTCTCACACACACACACACAATCTCACCCAGCCACATACACACACACAATCTCACCCAGTCACACACACAATCTCACCCAGTCACGCACAGTCTCACCCAGTCACACACAAACACAATCTCACCCAGTAAAACACAATCTCACCCAGTCTCACACACAATCTCACCCAGTCACACACACACACACACACAATCTCACCCAGTCACACATACAAACACACACACACAATCTCACCCAGTCACACTCACAATCTCACCCAGTCTCTCTCTCACACACACACACACACACACACACAATCTCACCCAGTCACACACACACACACAAAATCTCACCCAGTCACACACGCGCACACACACAATCTCACCCAGACACATACACACACACACAATCTCACCCAGTCACACACAGTCCCACCCAGACACACACACACACAATCTCACCCAGTCACGCACAAACACAATCTCACCCAGTAAAACACAATCTCACCCAGTCACACACAAACACACACACACAATCTCACCCAGTCACACATACACACAATCTCACCCAGTCACACTCACAATCTCACCCAGTCTCTCTCACACACACACACACACACAATCGCACCCAGTCACACACACAAACACACACACAATCTCACCCAGTCACACATACACACAATCTCACCCAGTCACACACACACAGACACATACACACACAGAATCTCACCCAGTCACTCTCACACACACACACACACAATCTCACCCAGTCTCACACACACACACACATAATCTCACCAGGTCTCTCTCTCTCTCTCTCACACTCACTCACACACACACACACACACATTCTCACCCAGTCACACACACACACACAATCTCACCCAGTCACTCACACACACACACACACACATTCTCACCCAGTCACACACACACACAATCTCACCCAGTCACTCACACACACACACACACACACTCACCCAGTCACACACACACACAGACACATACACACACAGACACACAATCTCACCCAGT
>NC_083453.1:19242966-19245466 GCF_020745735.1 Hemiscyllium ocellatum | reverse complement strand
CACAAAATCTCACCCAGTCACACATACACAATCTCACCCAGTAACACACAGTCTCACCCAGTCACACACAAACACAATCTCACCCAGTAACACACACACACACACACAATCCCACACAGTCACACACACACACAATCTCACCCAGTCACACACACACACAATCTCACTCAGTCACACAAAATCTCACCCAGTCACACACACACACACAATCTCACCCAGTCTCTCACACACGCACACACACACAATCTCACTCAGTCACACACACACACACAGTCCCACACAGACACACACAAGCACAATCTCACCCAGTCACACACAATCTCACCCAGTCACGCACAGTCTCACCCAGTCACACACAAACACAATCTCACCCAGTAAAACACAATCTCACCCAGTCACACACACAATCTCACCCAGTCACACATACAAACACACACACAATCTCACCCAGTCACACACACAATCTCACCCAGTCACACATACAAACACACACACAATCTCACCCAGTCACACACACACAATCTCACCCAGTCACACATACACACACACACACACACACACACACAATCTCACCCAGTCACTCACACACACACACACAATCTCACCCAGTCTCTCTCTCTCTCACACACACACACACACACACACACACACACACACACACATTCTCACCCAGTCACACACACAAACACAATCTCACCCAGTCACACACAATCACAATCTCACCCAGGCACACACAATAACAATCTCACCCAGTCACACACAGTCTCACCCAGACACACACAAACACAATCTCACCCAGTCAAGCACAGTCTCACCCAGTCACACACACACACACACACACACACACACACACACACACACAATCTCACCCAGTCTCACACACACAATCTCACCCAGTCTCTCACACACACACACAATCTCACTCAGTCACACACACACAGAATCTCACCCAGTCATACACACACAATCTCACCCAGTCACACACACACACACAAAATCTCACCCAGTCACACATACACAATCTCACCCAGTAACACACAGTCTCACCCAGTCACGCGCAGTCTCACCCAGTCACACACAAACACAATCTCACCCAGTCACACACAATCACAATCTCACCCAGGCACACACAATAACAATCTCACCCAGGCACACACAATAACAATCTCACCCAGTCACACACAGTCTCACCCAGACACACACAAACACAATCTCACCCAGTCAAGCACAGTCTCACCCAGTCACACACACACACACACACACACACAATCTCACCCAGTCTCACACACACAATCTCACCCAGTCTCTCACACACACACACAATCTCACTCAGTCACACACACACACAGAATCTCACCCAGTCATACACACACAATCTCACCCAGTCACACACACACACACAAAATCTCACCCAGTCACACAAACACAATCTCACCCAGTAACACACAGTCTCACCCAGTCACGCGCAGTCTCACCCAGTCACACACAAACACAATCTCACCCAGTAACACACAATCTCACCCTGTCACACACACACACACACAAAATCTCACCCAGTCACACACGCGCACACACACACAATCTCACCCAGTCTCTCACACACACACACAATCTCACTCAGTCTCTCTCTCACACACACACACAATCTCACCCAGCCACATACACAATCTCACCCAGTCACACACAGTCCCACCCAGACACACACAAGCACAATCTCACCCAGTCACACACAATCTCACCCAGTCACGCACAGTCTCACCCAGTCACACACAAACACAACCTCACCCAGTAAAACACAATCTCACCCAGTCACACATACAAACACATACACACAATCTCACCCAGTCTCACACACACACAATCTCACCCAGTCACACACAAAATCTCACCCAGTCACACACACACACACACACACAATCTCACTCAGTCTCACACACACACACACGCGCGCACACACACAATCTCACTCAGTCACACACACACAATCTCACCCAGCCACACACACACACACACAATCTCACCCAGCCACACACACACACACACACACACACACACACAATCTCACACAGTCTCACACAGTCTCACCCAGACACACACAAGCACAATCTCACCCAGTCACACACAATCTCACCCAGTCTCTCTCTCTCACACACACACACACACAATCTCCCCCAGTCACACACAATCTCACCCAGTCACACACACACACACACACACAATCTCACCCGGTCACACACACACAATCTCACCCAGTCACACACACACACACACAATCTCACCCAGTCACACACACACACACAATCTCACCCAGTCTCTTTCTCACACAAACACACAATCTCACCCAATTACTCACACACACACACATACAAATCTCACCCTGTCACACACCCACACACACACACAATCTCACCCAGTCACACATACACACAATCTCACCCAGTCACACACACACACACACACACACACACAATCTCACCCAGTCACTCACTCACACACACAC
>NC_083453.1:19235466-19240466 GCF_020745735.1 Hemiscyllium ocellatum | reverse complement strand
CAATCTCACTCAGTCACACACACACACAGAATCTCACCCAGTCTCACACACACAATCTCACCCAGTCTCACACACACAATCTCACCCAGTCTCACACACACAATCTCACCCAGTCTCACACACACACACAAAATCTCACCCAGTCACACATACACAATCTCACCCAGTAACGCGCAGTCTCACCCAGTCACACACACAAACACAATCTCACCCAGTAAATCACAATCTCACCCAGTCTCACAGACAATCTCACCCAGTCACACACAATCACAATCTCACCCAGACACACACACAATCTCACCCAGTCACACACAATCACAATCTCACCCAGTCACACAGTCTCACCCAGACACACACACAATCTCACCCAGTCACACACACACACACAATCTCACCCAGTCACACACACACAATCTCACCCAGTCACACACACAAACACAATCTCACCCAGTCACACACAATCACAATCTCACCCAGACACACACACAATCTCACCCAGTCACACACAATCACAATCTCACCCAGTCACACAGTCTCACCCAGACACACACACAATCTCACCCAGTCACACACACACACACACAATCTCACCCAGTCTCACACACACACAGAATCTCACCCAGTCACACACACACAATCTCACCCAGTAACACACAGTCTCGCGCAGTCTCACACACACACACACACACACAATCTCACCCAGTCACACATACACAATCTCACCCAGTAACACACAGTCTAACCCAGTCACGCGCAGTCTCACCCAGTCACACACAAACACAATCTCACCCAGTCACACACAATCTCACCCAGTCACGCACAGTCTCACCCAGTCACACACAAACACAATCTCACCCAGTAAAACACAATCTCACCCAGTAAAACACAATCTCACCCAGTCACACATACAAACACACACACACAATCTCACCCAGTCACACACATAATCTCACCCAGTCACACATACAAACACACATACACACACACACAATCTCACCCAGTCTCACACACACACAGACACACACACAATCTCACCCAGTCACACTCACAATCTCACCCAGTCACACATACACAGACACATA
This sequence comes from Hemiscyllium ocellatum, assembly GCF_020745735.1. Classification (NCBI taxonomy): domain Eukaryota; kingdom Metazoa; phylum Chordata; class Chondrichthyes; order Orectolobiformes; family Hemiscylliidae; genus Hemiscyllium; species Hemiscyllium ocellatum. Next base: position 19,239,384 of record NC_083453.1, on the reverse strand, counting down.
CACACAATCTCACCCAGTCACTCACACACACACACACGCACACAATCTCACCCAGTCTCACACACACACACACACACATAATCTCACCAGGGGTCTCTCTCTCAAACACACACACATTCTCACCCAGTCACACACACAAACACAATCTCACCCAGTCACACACAATCACAATCTCACCCAGTCACACACAGTCTCACCCAGACACACACAAACACAATCTCACCCAGTCAAGCACAGTCTCACCCAGTCACACACACAAACACAATCTCACCCAGTCACACACAATCACAATCTCACCCAGTCACACACAGTCTCACCCAGACACACACAAACACAATCTCACCCAGTCAAGCACAGTCTCACCCAGTCACACACACACACACACAATCTCACCCAGTCTCACACACACACACACAATCTCACCCAGTCTCACACACACACACACACAATCTCACCCAGTCTCACACACACACACACACTCTCACCCAGTCTCACACACACACACACACACAATCTCACCCAGTCTCACACACACACACACACACAATCTCACCCAGTCTCACACACACACACACACACACAATCTCACCCAGTCTCACACACACACACACACACAATCTCACTCAGTCACACACACACACACACAATCTCACTCAGTCACACACACACACACACACAATCTCACTCAGTCACACACACACACACACACAATCTCACTCAGTCACACACACACACACACAATCTCACTCAGTCACACACACACACACACAATCTCACCCAGTCTCACACACACAATCTCACCCAGTCTCACACACACACACACACAAAATCTCACCCAGTCACACATGCACAATCTCACCCAGTAACACACAGTCTCACCCAGTCACGCGCAGTCGCACCCAGTCACACACAAACACAATCTCACCCAGTCTCACACACAATCTCACCCAGTCACACACAAACACAATCTCACCCAGTAAAACACAATCTCACCCAGTCTCACACACAATCTCACCCAGTCACACACACACAATCTCACCCACTCACACACACACACACACACACACAATCTCACCCAGTCACACATACAAACACACACACAATCTCACCCAGTCACACACACAATCTCACCCAGTCACACATACAAACACACACACAATCTCACCCAGTCACACATACACAGACACACACACATTCTCACCCAGTCACACACACAAACACAATCTAACCATGTCACACCAACACACAGACACACAATCTCACCCAGTCACACACACACGCACACAATCTCACCCAGTCTGACACACACACATAATCTCACCCAGTCTCTCTCTCTCACACACACACACACATTCTCACCCATGTCACACACACAAAAACAATCTCACCCAGTCACACACAATCACTATCTCACCCAGTCACACACACACAATCTCACCCAGTCTCTCTCACACACACACACACACACACACAAAATCTCACCCAGTCACACATACACAATCTCACCCAGTCTCACACACACACACAAAATCTCACCCAGTCACACATACACAATCTCACCCAGTAACACACAGTCTCACCCAGTCACGCGCAGTCTCACCCAGTCACACACACAAACACAATCTCACCCAGTCACACACAATCACAATCTCACCCAGTAACACACAATCTCACCCTGTCTCTCACACACACACACACACACAAACACACACACAAACACAATCTCACCCAGTCACACACACACACAATCTCACCCAGTCACACACACACACAATCTCACCCAGTCACACACAGTCTCACCCAGACACACACAAACACAATCTCACCCAGTCAAGCACAGTCTCACCCAGTCACACACACAATCTCACCCAGTCTCACACACACACACACACACACACACACACACACAATCTCACCCAGTCTCTCTCACACACACACAGAATCTCACCCAGTCACACACACACACAGAATCTCACCCAGTCACACACACACACACACACACAGAATCTCACCCAGTCACACACACACACAGAATCTCACCCAGTCACACACACACACACACACACACAGAATCTCACCCAGTCACACACACACACACAGAATCTCACCCAGTCACACACACACAATCTCACCCAGTCACACACACACAATCTCACCCAGTCACACACAATCTCACCCAGTCACACACACAAAATCTCACCCAGTCACACATACACAATCTCACCCAGTAACACACAGTCTCACCCAGTCACGCGCAGTCTCACCCAGTCACACACAAACACAATCTCACCCAGTAACACACAATCTCACCCTGTCTCTCTCACACACACACACACACACACACACACAAACACACACACAAACACAATCTCACCCAGTCACACACACACACAATCTCACCCAGTCTCACACACACACACACACACACACAGTCCCACCCAGACACACACAAGCACAATCTCACCCAGTCACGCACAGTCTCACCCAGTCACACACAAACACAATCTCACCCAGTAAAACACAATCTCACCCAGTCTCACACACAATCTCACCCAGTCACACACACACACAATCTCACCCAGTCACACACACAATCTCACCCAGTCACACACACAAACACACACACAATCTCACCCAGTCACACATACACACAATCTCACCCAGTCACTCACGCACACAATCTCACCCAGTCTCTCACACACACACACACACACACACACACACAGTCCCACCCAGACACACACAAGCACAATCTCACCCTATCACGCACAGTCTCACCCTGTCACACACAAACACAATCTCACCCAGTAAAACACAATCTCACCCAGTCTCACACACAATCTCACCCAGTCTCACACACAATCTCACCCAGTCACTCACACACACACACACGCACACCCGCACACAATCTCACCCAGTCTCTCTCTCTCACACACACACACACACACACATAATCTCACCAGGTCTCTCTCTCTCTCACACACACACACACACATTCTCACCCAGTCACACACACAAACACAATCTCACCCAGTCACACACAATCACAATCTCACCCAGTCACACACAATAACAATCTCACCCAGTCACACACAATAACAATCTCACCCAGTCACACACAGTCTCACCCAGACACACACAAACACAATCTCACCCAGTCAAGCACAGTCTCACCCAGTCACACACACAATCTCACCCAGTCACACACACACACAGAATCTCACCCAGTCACTCACACACACACACACGCACACAATCTCACCCAGTCTCTCACACACACACAATCTCACCCAGTCACACACACAATCTCACCCAGTCACTCACACACACACACACAATCTCACCCACTCTCTCACACACACACACACACACTCTCACTCAGTCACACACACACACAGAATCTCACCCAGTCATACACACACAATCTCACCCAGTCTCACACACACACAAAATCTCACCCAGTCACACATACACAATCTCACCCAGTAACACACAGTCTCACCCAGTCTCACACAAACACAATCTCACCCAGTAACACACACACACACACACACACACACAATCTCACCCAGTCACACACACACACAAAATCTCACCCAGTCACACACGCGCACACACACACAATCTCACCCAGTCTCTCACACACACAATCTCACTCAGTCTCTCACACACACACACACACACACACAATCTCACTCAGTCTCTCTCTCACACACACAATCTCACCCAGCCACATACACAATCTCACCCAGTCACACACAGTCCCACCCAGACACACACAAGCACAATCTCACCCAGTCACACACAATCTCACCCAGTCACGCACAGTCTCACCCAGTCACACACAAACACAATCTCACCCAGTAAAACACAATCTCACCCAGTCTCACACACACACAATCTCACCCAGTAAAACAC
>NC_083453.1:19227966-19230466 GCF_020745735.1 Hemiscyllium ocellatum | reverse complement strand
ACACGCACACCCGCACACAATCTCACCCAGTCTCTCTCACACACACACACGCACACACACACGCACACACACACACACACATAATCTCACCAGGTCTCTCTCTCTCTCACACACACACACACACATTCTCACCCAGTCACACACACAAACACAATCTCACCCAGTCACACACAATCACAATCTCACCCAGTCACACACAATAACAATCTCACCCAGTCACACACAGTCTCACCCAGACACACACAAACACAATCTCACCCAGTCAAGCACAGTCTCACCCAGTCACACACACACAATCTCACCCAGTCTCACACACACACACACAATCTCACTCAGTCACACACACACACAGAATCTCACCCAGTCACACACACACACACACACGCACACAATCTCACCCAGTCTCTCACACACACACAAACTCACCCAGTCACACACACAATCTCACCCAGTCACACATACACACAATCTCACCCAGTCACTCTCACACACACACACACACACACACACACACACAGAATCTCACCCAGTCATACACACACAATCTCACCCAGTCTCACACACACACACACACACACAATCTCACCCAGTAACACACAAACACAATCTCACCCAGTAACACACAATCTCACCCTGTCACACACACACACACACAATCTCACCCAGTCACACACACACACAAAATCTCACCCAGTCACACACGCGCACACACACACAATCTCACCCAGTCTCTCACACACACAATCTCACTCAGTCTCTCACACACACACACACACACACACAATCTCACCCAGCCACATACACAATCTCACCCAGTCACACACAGTCCCACCCAGACACACACAAGCACAATCTCACCCAGTCTCACACAATCTCACCCAGTCACGCACAGTCTCACCCAGTCACACACAAACACAATCTCACCCAGTAAAACACAATCTCACCCAGGCTCACACATACACAATCTCACCCAGTAAAACACAATCTCACCCAGTCTCTCTCACACACAATCTCACCCAGTCACACATACAAACACATACACACAATCTCACCCAGTCTCACACACACACAATCTCACCCAGTCACACACACACACACACAATCTCACCCAGTCTCTCTCACACACACACACACAATCTCACCAGGTCTCTCTCACACACACACACACACAATCTCACCAGGTCTCTCTCTCTCTCTCTCACACACACACACACACACACACACAAACACAATCTAACCATGTCACACCAACACACAGACACATACACACACAGACACACAATCTCACCCAGTCTCTCACACACACACACACACACACACAATCTCACCCAGTCACACTCACACACACACACACGCACACAATCTCACCCAGTCTGACACACACACACAAACACACATAATCTCACCAGGTCTCTCTCTCTCTCTCACACACACACACACACATTCTCACCCATGTCACACACACAAAAACAATCTCACCCAGTCACACACAATCTCACCCTGTCTCACACACACACACACACCCACACACAAACACAATCTAACCCAGTCACACACAAACACAATCTCACCCAGTCTCACACACACGCGCGCACACACACAATCTCACTCAGTCACACACACACACACACACACAATCTCACCCAGTCACACACACACACACAATCTCACCCAGTCACACACACACACACAATCTCACCCAGTCACACACACACAATCTCACCCAGTCACACACACACACACACAATCTCACCCAGTCACACACACACAATCTCACCCAGTCACACACACACAATCTCACCCAGTCACACACACACAATCTCACCCAGTCTCTTTCTCACACACACACACACACACAATCTCACCCAGTCACACACACACACACAATCTCACCCAGTCACACACACACAATCTCACCCAGTCTCACTCAGTCACACACACACACACAAAATCTCACCCAGTCTCACACACACACACAAAATCTCACCCAGTCACACACACACACACACACAATCTCACCCAGTCACACACACACACACACAAAATCTCACCCAGTCTCACACACACACACACACAAAATCTCACCCAGTCACACACACACACACACAAAATCTCACCCAGTCACACACACACACACACAAAATCTCACCCAGTCACACACACACACACACAATCTCACTCAGTCTCACTCAGTCACACACACACACACAAAATCTCACCCAGTCTCACACACACACACAAAATCTCACCCAGTCACACACACACACACACACAATCTCACGCAGTCACACACACACACACACAATCTCACCCAGTCACACACACACACAATCTCACCCAGTCACACACACACACAATCTCACCCAGTCACACACACACACAATCTCACCCAGTCACACACACACACACACACAAAATCTCACCCAGTCACACACACACACACACAATCTCACTCAGTCTCACTCAGTCACACACACACACACAAAATCTCACCCAGTCT
>NC_083453.1:19212966-19225466 GCF_020745735.1 Hemiscyllium ocellatum | reverse complement strand
ACACACACACACAAAATCACACCCAGTCACACACACACACCCAGTCACACACACACACAATCACACCCAGTCACACACACACACACACACAATGTCACCCAGTCACACACACAATGTCACCCAGTCACACACACAATCTCACCCTGTCACCCAGTCACACACACAATCTCACCCAGTCACACACACACAATCTGACTCAGTCACACACACACACACACAAAATCTCACCCAGTCACACACACACACACACAATCTCACCCAGTCACACACACACAATCTCCCCCAGTCACACACACGCACACACACAATCTCACCCAGTCACACACACGCACACACACACAATCTCACCCAGTCACACACACAATCTCACCCAGTCACACACACACACAATCTCACCCAGTCTCTTTCTCACACACACACACACACAATCTCACCCAATTACTCACACACACACACACACATACACATACACAATCTCACCCAGTCTCTTTCTCTCACACACACACACACAATCTCACCCAATTACTCACACACACACACGTACAAATCTCACCCTGTCACACACCCACACACACACACACACAATCTCATCCAGTCACACACACACACAAACACACACACAATTTCACCCAGTCACACACACACAATCACACCCAATCTCACCCAGTCTCGCGCGCACACACACACAATCACACCCAATCTCACCCAGTCACACGCACACACACACACAATCTCACTCAGTCACACACACACACACACACAATCTCACTCAGTCACACACACACGCACACAATCTCACGCAGTCACGCACACACACACAGACACACACAATCTCACCCAGTCACACACACAATCTCACCCAGTCAAACACAAACACAATCTCACCCAGTCACGCACAGTCTCACCCTGTCACACACACACACACAATCCCACCCAGTCACACGCACACACACACACAAAATCTCACCCAGTCTCACACACACACACACACAATCTCACTCAGTCTCACACACACACACACACACACACACACAATCTCACCCAGCCACACACACACACACACAATCTCACCCAGTCACACACAGTCTCACCCAGTCACACACAAACACAATCTCACCCAGTAAAACACAATCTCACCCAGTCTCACACACACACACACAATCTCACCCAGTCACGCGCAGTCTCACCCAGCCAAACACAAACACAATGTCACCCAGTCTCACACAAACACAATCTCACCCAGTCACACACAATCTCACCCAGTCACGCACAGTCTCACCCAGTCACGCACTGTCTCACCCAGTCACACACAAACATAATCGCACCCAGTCACACACACACACACAATCTCACCCCATCTCACACACACACACAAAATCTCACCCAGTCACACATACACAATCTCACCCAGTAACACACATTCCCACCCAGTCTCTCACACACACAATCTCACCCAGTCTCACACACACACACAAAATCTCACCCAGTCTCTCACACACACACAAAATCTCACCCAGTCACACACACACACAATCTCACCCAGTCTCTCTCACACACACACACACACACTCTCACTCAGTCTCACACACCCACACACAATCTCACCCAGTCTCTCACACACACACACACAATCTCACCCAGTCACACACACAATCTCACCCAGTCACACACACACACACACACACAATCTCACCCAGTCACACACACAATCTCACCCAATCTCACCCAGTCTCACACACACACACACACAAATCTCACCCAGTCTCTCTCACACACACAATCTCACTCAGTCTCACACACCCACACACAATCTCACCCAGTCTCTCACACAATCTCACCCAGTCTCTCACACACACACACACACACACACACACTCACACACACAATCTCACCCAGTCTCACACACAATCTCACCCAGTCTCACACACACACACACACACAATCTCACCCAGTCACACACACAATCTCACCCAGTCTCACACACACACAATCTCACCCAGTCACACACACACTCTCAATCTCACCCAGTCACACACACTCTCAATCTCACCCAGTCACACACACTCTCAATCTCACCCAGTCACACACACAGAGACACATACACACACACACACACACACAAAATCTCACCCAGTCTCTCACACTCACACACACACACACACACACACACATATAATCTCACCAGGTCTCTCTCTCTCTCTCTCACACACACACACACACACACACACACAATCTCACCCAGTCACGCACACACACAATCTCACCCAGTCACGCACACACACACACAATCTCACCCAGTCACGCACACACAATCTCACCCAGTCACGCACACACACACACAATCTCACCCAGTCACGCACAGTCTCACCCAGTCACACACACACACACAATCTCACCCAGTCTCTCTCTCTCACACACAATCTCACCCAGTCACGCACACACACACAATCTCACCCAGTCACGCACACACACACACACAATCTCACCCAGTCAAGCACACACACAATCTCACCCAGTCACGCACACACACACAATCTCACCCAGTCACGCACACAATCTCACCCAGTCACGCACACAATCTCACCCAGTCACGCACACACACACAAACACACAATCTCACCCAGTCACGCACGCACACACACACACAATCTCACCCAGTCACGCACACACACACACAATCTCACCCAGTCACGCACACACACACAAACACACCCAGTCACGCACACACACACAAACACACCCAGTCACGCACACACACACACAATCTCACCCAGTCACGCACACACACACACAATCTCACCCAGTCACGCACACACACACACACAATCTCACCCAGTCACGCACACACACACACACAATCTCACCCAGTCACGCACACACACACACACAATCTCACCCAGTCACGCACACACACACACACACACACACACACACACACACAATCTCACCCAGTCACGCACACACACACACAATCTCACCCAGTCACGCACACACACAATCTCACCCAGTCACGCGCACACACACACAATCTCACCCAGTCACGCACACACACACAATCTCACCCAGTCACGCACACACACACACACAATCTCACCCAGTCACGCACACACACACAAACACACCCTGTCACGCACACACACACAAACACACCCTGTCACGCACACACACACAAACACACAATCTCACCCAGTCACGCACACACACACAAACACACAATCTCACCCAGTCACGCACACACACACAATCTCACCCAGTCACGCACACACACACACACAAACACACCCAGTCACGCACACACACACAAACACACCCAGTCACACACACACAATCTCACCCAGTCACGCACACACACACAATCTCACCCAGTCACGCACACACACACACACAATCTCACCCAGTCACGCACACACACACACACAATCTCACCCAGTCACGCACACACACACACAATCTCACCCAGTCACGCACACACACACAATCTCACCCAGTCACGCACACACACACAATCTCACCCAGTCTCTCTCTCTCACACACACACAATCTCACCCAGTCACACACACGCACACACAATCTCACCCAGTCACGCACACACACACAATCTCACCCAGTCACGCACACACACAATCTCACCCAGTCACGCACAGTCTCACCCAGTCACGCACAGTCTCACCCAGTCACACACACACAATCTCACCCAGTCTCTCTCTCTCACACACACAATCTCACCCAGTCACACACACGCACACACAATCTCACCCAGTCACACACACACAAATCTCACCCAGTCACACACCTACACACACAATCTCACGCTGTCACACACACACAATCTCACGCTATCACACACACACACACACAATCTCACCCAGTCTCACACACACACACAATCTCACCCAGTCACGCACACACACAATCTCACCCAGTCACGCACATGCTCACCCAGTCACACACACACAATCTCACCCAGTCTCTCTCTCTCACACACACACAATCTCACCCAGTCACACACACGCACACACAATCTCACCCAGTCACACACACACAAATCTCACCCAGTCACACACCTACACACACAATCTCACGCTGTCACACACACACAATCTCACGCTGTCACACACACACACACAATCTCACCCAGTCTCACACACACACAATCTCACCCAGTCACGCACACACACAATCTCACCCAGTCACGCACAGTCTCACCCAGTCACACACACACACAATCTCACCCAGTCTCACACACACACACAATCTCACGCTATCACACACACACACACACAATCTCACCCAGTCTCACACACACACAATCTCACCCAGTCACGCACACACACAGTCTCACCCAGTCACGCACACACACAATCTCACCCAGTCACGCACACACACAATCTCACCCAGTCACGCACAGTCTCACCCAGTCACACACACACACAATCTCACCCAGTCTCTCTCTCTCCCACACACAATCTCACCCAGTCTCACACACGCACACAATCTCACCCAGTCTCTCACACACACACAATCTCACCCAGTCACACACACACACACACACAATCTCACCCAGTCACACACACACACACACAATCTCACCCAGTCACACACAATCTCACCCAGTCTCTCTCTCTCACACACACAATCTCACCCAGTCACACACACACACACACACACACGCACACACACACATACACAATCTCACCCAGTCTCTTTCTCACACACACACACAATCTCACCCAATTACACACACACACACGTCTCACCCTGTCACACACCCACACACAATCTCATCCAGTCACACACACACACACACAATCTCACCCAGTCACACACAATCTCACCCAGTCTCTCTCTCTCACACACACAATCTCACCCAGTCACACACACACACACACACACGCACACACACACATACACAATCTCACCCAGTCTCTTTCTCACACACACACACAATCTCACCCAATTACACACACACACACAAGTCTCACCCTGTCACACACCCACACACAATCTCATCCAGTCACACACACACACACACTATCTCACCCAGTGTCTCTCACACACACACACACACACACACAATCTCACCCAGTCTCTCACACACACACACACACAATCTCACGCAGTCACGCACACACACAATCTCACCCAGTCACGCGCAGTCTCACTCAGTCAAACACAAACACAATGTCACCCAGTCTCACACAAACACAATCTCACCCAGTCACGCACAAACACAATCGCACCCAGTCTCACACACACACACACACACAATCTCACCCAGTCACACACACACACACACAATCTCACCCACTCTCTCTCTCACACACACACACACACACAATTTCACCCACTCACACACACACACACACAATTTCACCCACTCACACACACACACACAATTTCACCCAGTCACACACACACACACAATTTCACCCAGTCACACACACACACACACAATCTCACCCAGTCACACACACACACACAATTTCACCCAGTCACACACACACACACACACAATCTCACCCAGTCTCGCGCGCACACACACATACACACACACAATGTCACCCAGTCACACACACACACACAATCTCACCCAGTCTCTCACGCACACACACACACACACAATCTCACCCAGTCTCACACACACACACAATCTCACGCAGTCACGCACACACACACAGACACACACACAATCTCACCCAGTCTCACACACACACACACACACAATCTCACCCAGTCACACACACACACACACAAAATCTCACCCAGTCACACACACACACACACACAAAATCTCACCCAGTCACACATACACACAATCTCACCCAGTCACGCACAGTCTCACACAGTCACACACACACACACACACAATCTCACCCAGTCACACAATCACACGCTGTCACACACACACACACAATCTCACCCAGTCACACACACACAAAATCTCACCCAGTCACACACACACACACAAAATCTCACCCAGTCACGCACACACAAACACAATCTCACCCAGTCACACATACACACAATCTCACCCAGTCCCGCACAGTCTCACACAGTCACACACACACACACACACAATCACACCCAGTCACACAATCACACCCAGTCACACAATCACACAATCTCACCCAGTCACACACACACACAATCTCACCCAGTCACGCACAGTCTCACACAATCACACCCAGTCACACACACAATCTCACCCAGTCTCACACACACACACACACACACACACACACAATCTCACCCCATCTCTCACACACACACAAAATCTCACCCAGTCACACATACACAATCTCACCCAGTAACACACATTCCCACCCAGTGTCTCTCACACACACACACACACACACACAATCTCACCCAGTCTCACACACACACACAAAATCTCACCCAGTCTCTCTCACACACACAAAATCTCACCCAGTCACACACACACACACACAATCTCACCCAGTCTCTCACACACACACACACACACACACAATCTCACTCAGTCTCACACACCCACACACAATCTCACCCAGTCTCTCACACAATCTCACCCAGTCTCTCATACACACACACACACACTCACACACACAATCTCACCCAGTCACACACACAATCTCACCCAGTCACACACACAATCTCACCCAATCTCACCCAGTCACACACACAATCTCACCCAGTCTCTCACACACACACACACACACAATCTCACTCAGTCTCACACACCCACACACAATCTCACCCAGTCTCTCACACACACACACACACACTCACACACACAATCTCACCCAGTCACACACACAATCTCACCCAGTCACACACACACACACACAATCTCACCCAGTCACACACACAATCTCACCCAGTCACACATACTCACAATCTCACCCAGTCACACACACACACTCTCAATCTCACCCAGTCACACACACAAAATCTCACCCAGTCTCTCACACTCACACACACACACACACACACACACACATTCTCACCCAGTCACACACACAATCACAATCTCACCCAGTCACGCACACACACACACAATCTCACCCAGTCACGCACACACACACACACACACACACACAATCTCACCCAGTCACGCACACACACACACACAATCTCACCCAGTCACGCACACACACACACAATCTCACCCAGTCACACACACACACACAATCTCACCCAGTCTCTCTCTCTCACACACAATCTCACCCAGTCACGCACACACACACAATCTCACCCAGTCACGCACACACACACACAATCTCACCCAGTCACGCACAGTCTCACCCAGTCACACACACACACACAATCTCACCCAGTCTCTCTCTCTCACACACAATCTCACCCAGTCACGCACACACACACACAATCTCACCCAGTCACGCACACACACACACAATCTCACCCAGTCACGCACACACACACACAATCTCACCCAGTCACGCACACACACACACAATCTCACCCAGTCACGCACAGTCTCACCCAGTCACACACACACACACACACACAATCTCACCCAGTCTCTCTCTCTCACACACAATCTCACCCAGTCACACACACACACACAATCTCACCCAGTCTCTCTCTCTCACACACAATCTCACCCAGTCACGCACACACACACAATCTCACCCAGTCAAGCACACACACAATCTCACCCAGTCACGCACACACACACAATCTCACCCAGTCACGCACACACACACACAATCTCACCCAGTCACGCACACAATCTCACCCAGTCACGCACACACACACAAACACACAATCTCACCCAGTCACGCACGCACACACACACACAATCTCACCCAGTCACGCACACACACACACAATCTCACCCAGTCACGCGCACACACACACAATCTCACCCAGTCACGCGCACACACACAATCTCACCCAGTCACGCACACACACACACAATCTCACCCAGTCACGCACACACACACACAATCTCACCCAGTCACGCACACACACACACAATCTCACCCAGTCACGCACACACACACACAATCTCACCCAGTCACGCACACACACACAATCTCACCCAGTCACGCACACACACACAATCTCACCCAGTCACGCACACACACACAAACACAATCTCACCCAGTCACGCACACACACACAAACACACAATCTCACCCAGTCACGCACGCACACACACACACAATCTCACCCAGTCACGCACACACACACACAATCTCACCCAGTCACGCACACACACACAAACACACCCAGTCACGCACACACACACAATCTCACCCAGTCACGCACACACACACAATCTCACCCAGTCACGCACACACACACACAAACACACCCAGTCACGCACACACACACAATCTCACCCAGTCACGCACACACACACACACACAATCTCACCCAGTCACGCACACACACACACACAATCTCACCCAGTCACGCACACACACACAATCTCACCCAGTCACGCACACACACACAATCTCACCCAGTCACGCACACACACACAATCTCACCCAGTCACGCACACACACGATCTCACCCAGTCTCTCTCTCTCACACACAATCTCACCCAGTCACGCACACACACACACAATCTCACCCAGTCACGCACAGTCTCACCCAGTCACGCACACACACACAATCTCACCCAGTCACGCACACACACACACAATCTCACCCAGTCACGCACAGTCTCACCCAGTCACACACACACACACAATCTCACCCAGTCTCTCTCTCTCACACACAATCTCACCCAGTCACGCACACACACACAATCTCACCCAGTCAAGCACACACACAATCTCACCCAGTCACGCACACACACACAATCTCACCCAGTCACGCACACACACACACAATCTCACCCAGTCACGCACACAATCTCACCCAGTCACGCACACACACACAAACACACAATCTCACCCAGTCACGCACGCACACACACACACAATCTCACCCAGTCACGCACACACACACACAATCTCACCCAGTCACGCACACACACACAAACACACCCAGTCACGCACACACACACAATCTCACCCAGTCACGCACACACACACACACAATCTCACCCAGTCACGCACACACACACAAACACACAATCTCACCCAGTCACGCACGCACACACACACACAATCTCACCCAGTCACGCACACACACACACACACACAATCTCACCCAGTCACGCACACACACACACAATCTCACCCAGTCACGCACACACACACAATCTCACCCAGTCACGCACACACACGATCTCACCCAGTCTCTCTCTCTCACACACAATCTCACCCAGTCACGCACACACACACAATCTCACCCAGTCACGCACACACACACACAATCTCACCCAGTCACGCACACACACACACAATCTCACCCAGTCACGCACAGTCTCACCCAGTCACACACACACACACAATCTCACCCAGTCTCTCTCTCTCACACACAATCTCACCCAGTCTCTCTCTCTCACACACAATCTCACCCAGTCACGCACACACACACAATCTCACCCAGTCACGCACACACACACACAATCTCACCCAGTCACGCACACACACACACAATCTCACCCAGTCACGCACAGTCTCACCCAGTCACACACACACACACAATCTCACCCAGTCTCTCTCTCTCACACACAATCTCACCCAGTCACGCACACACACACAATCTCACCCAGTCACGCACACACACACAAACACACAATCTCACCCAGTCACGCACGCACACACACACACAATCTCACCCAGTCACGCACACACACACACAATCTCACCCAGTCACGCACACACACACACAATCTCACCCAGTCACGCACACACACACAATCTCACCCAGTCACGCACACACACGATCTCACCCAGTCTCTCTCTCTCACACACAATCTCACCCAGTCACGCACACACACACACAATCTCACCCAGTCACGCACAGTCTCACCCAGTCACACACACACACACAATCTCACCCAGTCTCTCTCTCTCACACACAATCTCACCCAGTCTCTCTCTCTCACACACAATCTCACCCAGTCACGCACACACACACAATCTCACCCAGTCACGCACACACACACACAATCTCACCCAGTCACGCACACACACACACAATCTCACCCAGTCACGCACACACACACACAATCTCACCCAGTCACGCACAGTCTCACCCAGTCACACACACACACACAATCTCACCCAGTCTCTCTCTCTCACACACAATCTCACCCAGTCACGCACACACACACAATCTCACCCAGTCACGCACACACACACAAACACACAATCTCACCCAGTCACGCACGCACACACACACACAATCTCACCCAGTCACGCACACACACACACAATCTCACCCAGTCACGCACACACACACACAATCTCACCCAGTCACGCACACACACACACAATCTCACCCAGTCACGCACACACACACAAACACACCCAGTCACGCACACACACACAATCTCACCCAGTCACGCACACACACACACACAATCTCACCCAGTCACGCACACACACACACAATCTCACCCAGTCACGCACACACACACACAATCTCACCCAGTCACGCACACACACACAATCTCACCCAGTCACGCACACACACGATCTCACCCAGTCACGCACAGTCTCACCCAGTCACACCCACACACACAATCTCACCCAGTCTCTCTCTCTCACACACAATCTCACCCAGTCACGCACACACACAATCTCACCCAGTCACGCACACACACACACAATCTCACCCAGTCACGCACAGTCTCACCCAGTCACACACACACACACAATCTCACCCAGTCTCTCTCTCTCACACACAATCTCACCCAGTCACGCACACACACACAATCTCACCCAGTCACGCACACACACACACAATCTCACCCAGTCACGCACAGTCTCACCCAGTCACACACACACAAATCTCACCCAGTCACACACCTACACACACAATCTCACGCTGTCACACACACACAATCTCACGCTGTCACACACACACAATCTCACGCTGTCACACACACACACACACACACACAATCTCACCCAGTCTCTCACACACACACAATCTCACCCAGTCTCACACACACACAATCTCACCCAGTCACGCACACACACAATCTCACCCAGTCACGCACACACACAATCTCACCCAGTCACGCACAGTCTCACCCAGTCTCACACACACACACAATCTCACCCAGTCTCTCTCTCTCACACACAATCTCACCCAGTCACGCACACACACACACAATCTCACCCAGTCACGCACACACACACACAATCTCACCCAGTCACGCACACACACACAATCTCACCCAGTCACGCACACACACACAATCTCACCCAGTCACGCACACACACACAATCTCACCCAGTCACGCACACACACACAATCTCACCCAGTCACGCACAGTCTCACCCAGTCACACACACACACACACAATCTCACCCAGTCTCTCTCTCTCACACACAATCTCACCCAGTCACACACACGCACAATCTCACCCAGTCACACACCTACACACACAATCTCACGCTGTCACACACACACAATCTCACGCTGTCATACACACACACACACACACAATCTCACCCAGTCTCACACACACACACAATCTCACCCAGTCTCACACACACACAATCTCACCCAGTCACGCACACACACACAATCTCACCCAGTCACGCACACACACAATCTCACCCAGTCACGCACAGTCTCACCCAGTCTCTCACACACACACAATCTCACCCAGTCTCTCTCTCTCACACACAATCTCACCCAGTCACACACACGCACACACAATCTCACCCAGTCACACACACACAAATCTCACCCAGTCACACACCTACACACACAATCTCACGCTGTCACACACACACAATCTCACGCTGTCACACACACACACACACAATCTCACCCAGTCTCACACACACACACACACAATCTCACCCAGTCTCACACACACACACACAATCTCACCCAGTCTCACACACACACACACAATCTCACCCAGTCACACACACACACACACAATCTCACCCAGTCTCTCTCTCTCACACACACAATCTCACCCAGTCACACACACACACACACGCGCACACACACATACACAATCTCACCCAGTCTCTTTCTCACACACACACACAATCTCACCCAATTACACACACACACACAAGTCTCACCCTGTCACACACCCACACACAATCTCATCCAGTCACACACACACAATCTCACCTAGTCTCACACACACTCACGCGCGCACACACAATCTCACTCAGTCACACACACACACTATCTCACCCAGTGTCTCTCTCTCACACACACACACACAATCTCACGCAGTCACGCACACACACAATCTCACCCAGTCACGCGCAGTCTCACTCAGTCAAACACAAACACAATGTCACCCAGTCTCACACAAACACAATCTCACCCAGTCACGCACAAACACAATCGCACCCAGTCTCACACACACACACACTCTCACCCAGTCTCTCACA